>NC_037673.1:102270263-102282757 GCF_003255815.1 Theropithecus gelada
AATTGAGCAATAGAAAATGGTCTCTTATTTACTTCAATTTTCTTTCATGGTTAGAGATTATATTTTCATTATTTAGTTAGCTTATATTTTATTTAAAATTAGTTTCAATGACAGAAAACCAATGACAGTTTTAAGAAAGTGTTTTTATTTATTTATGTTACATAACTTGTAGTCTGAATATAGGCAGTGAAGAGGTTGGTCAGTTTTTCCTGGAATCAGAGCTAGAATATCCGTAATTTCCTGTTCTTTCCTCTGTCAGTCATCAGTAGGCACTATAGCTCCAGCCACCTTGCCAGCATTCAGACCAGGAAGAGGAGAAAGGTAGAATGGGCTGTGGCACCAGAGTGTCTTACATCTCATTAGCCACCCTACATTCAAAGAAGCCAGAAAAAAATTACGACTTGTTTTTCTGCTAGAGAAAAACCAGGCAAAGGAGAAACAATAAAGAATAGGTGATAAGTAAGCCAACCCATGCTACCTGCCCCAGATAATATTTTCTGTTTTTTAATGTACATATCTATTTAGCAACAAAAGAAGAGATCAGGAGACAAAATTGAAAAAGTCCATACTTTATTAAGCAGAAGCCTGACATGAACAATCTATCAAGGAAGGAGATCTACCCAAGAACACTTAAATTAAGATGCTAGTTAAGGATTTATTTCAAAATAAAATAAAGCTCAATGGGAGTGCTCAGTACTTAACAATACTGTGAGTATATACTAGTAAAGCCTTCAAAAATAAAATATTTATTGCTCAGACTCCATCAAAATCTCCTAGAACTGATCAACAAATTCAGTAAAGTTCCAGGATATAAAATCAACATGCAAAAATCAGTAGTGTTTCTATACACTAACCAAACAACCTGAACATTAATCAAGAAAGCAATCCTACTTACAATGGCTAAAAAAACCCTAGCAATATATTTAAACAAAGAAGTAAACTGTCTCTACAAGGAAAACTATGAAATGGTGATGAAAGAAACTGAAGAGGATACAAAAAATGAAGATATCCCATGCTTATAGGTTGGAAGAAAAAATATTATTAAATAAACTACCCAAAGAAAACTACAGATTCAATAAAATTCCTATGAAAATGTCAATGACATTCTTAACAGAGATAGGAAATACAATTCCAAATTTTGTTTGGAATCACACATACCAAAAAAAGAAAAAAAATTAGCTAAAGCAATCCTGAGCAAAAATACTAAAGCTGGAGGCATCACACCACCTAATTTCAAATTCTACTATAAAGCTATACTAAAACAGCATGGTACTGGCATAAAAACCAACACATAAGCCAATGAAACAGAATAGAGAACCCAGATATAAATCCACATGCTAACTGCCAACTTATTTTTAACACAGTTGTCAAGAACATACATGGGGAAAAGTCTCTTCAATAAATGGTGCTGGGAAAACTGGATATTCTTATGCAGAAGAATGAAACTAGATCCATATCTTTTATCATATACAAAAATCAACTCAAAATGAATTAAAGACTTAAATATAAGACCTGGAACTATAAAAATCACCATAAGACAACATTGGGGAAACAGTACAGGACGTTAGTCTGGGAGGATAATTTTTTGGGTAAGACCGCAAAAGCACAGGCAACAAATGCAAAAAGAGAAAAATGAGATTACGTCAAGCAAAAAAACCTTCACAGCAAAGGAAATAATTAACAAAGTGAAGAGACAACACACAGAATGAGAAAAGATACTTGAAAATTATTCATCCAGCAAGGGATTAATAATCAGAATATGTAAGGAACTCAAACAACTCAACAGGAAAAAATAATAATAATCTAATTTAAAAATGGGCAAAAGACCTGGATAGACTTTTTCAATAGAAGACGTACAAATGGCCAATGAGTTTAGGAAAGTCTCCTTACCATCACTAATCAAAAAAATGCAATTCAAAACCACAATGGTTTTATTATCTTACCCCAGTTAAAGTGTCTGTCATTTTAAAAAGACAAAATAACACGTGGTGGTAAGTGTGAACCCTCATACGCTGTTGGTGGTAATATAAAGTAGTACAACCATTATGGAAAACACTATGGAGTTTCCTCAAAACTAAGTATAAAACTGCCAGACCCACTGCTAGCTATACATCCAAAATAAAGGAAAATCAGTTTATCTAAGAGATAGCTGCACTCTTATTTCAGCACTATTTGCAATAGCCAAGATATGGAATCAACCTAGGTGTCCAAAATCAGAAAAAAAAATTTGGCAAATACACATGGTGGGATACAATTCAGCCATGAAAAGAATAAAACCCTGTCATTTGCAGCAACGTGGGTGGAACTGGAGCTCATTGTGTTAAATGATATAAGCCTGGCACAGGAAAACAAGTATCACATGTTCTCACTCATGTGTGAGAGCTAAAAATATAGATTTCCTGGAGGTAGAGAGTAGAATGGTGGTTACCAGAGGCTGGGAGGGAAGCAGGGAGGATGAACAGAAGTGGGTTAATGGGTACAAACTTAGACTCAAATAGAAAGAGTAAGAAGGAAAATTATAATAAAACAATAATTTATTATATATTTCAAAGTAGCTAGAAGAACTGAAATGTTCCCCAAAGGTAAACGAGGTGATAAATATCCCAATTACCCTGATGTGATCATTATGCATTGTATAATCAAATATCATATGTACTCCAGAAATATACTATGTATCAAAATATCATAAGTACCCCAGAAATATACTATGATTTCACTAAAAAATAAACAAATTAATTGGCCATATTGTTTTAGAGTACAAATAAAACAAAACAAAAAACCACCCTATCTATCTATCTATCTATCTATCTATCTATCTATCTATCTATCTATCTATCTATCTATCTATCTATCATCTATCTATCTCCCAATTGTAAGTATAAATGGCCACATGACGTGGGAACTTGGTTACCTGTCAGACTATGACAGTCATCTTATAGCCCAATAAGTGCTTTTGAAAAGCACTGAAGTTTACGTGAACAACAAAGACTGAATACGTCAAGAGCAACGAAAACATAAAATTTGGCATAAACATCTCTCTTGTATGCAAAAGAGTCTGAGCGAGAGGCTCTGTCTCCACTTCGAGATTCACTCCCATGGATATGGCAAGCCTGATCAAAGGATAGTGTTTAGATGGTAACATTTTACCAGAATTTAAGGTAAATTATTTTGTGTGTGTACTTTTACTATAAAACTATAGCTGAAGAAACATTCTACTATATTATTCAATGTCCTTTATACAAAGACAAAACCTGCCTCCAAGTTTAAAGTTGGGGACAAATTCCCTTCCTAAATAACGGATATGCTTTTAAATGAGAAAACCAGGTCTATAATCCTTCCTATAGGCAATGTGTATAGATATAGGAAAAAAAAAAAAGAAAAATAAATCTGTTCTAATGGTACACTCATCTTCAGGTCAGAGAATCACTGCAAGAAAATGCTGCCCGACTCACTTGGATTTTCATCATAATTCTATGATGCAGGACATTCAAGCTGGACCCAAACACTATCCCTAAAGTGGCAATCACTTCCCTGTATAAAATGCCAAATTCCGGCCGGGCACAGTGGCTTCACCCACGATGTAATCCCAGCACTTTGGGAGGCCAAGGCGGGCGGATCCTGAGGTCAGGAGATCAAGACCATCCTAGCTAATATGGTGAAACCCTGTGTCTACTAAAAATACAAAAAAATTAGCCGGGCATGGTGGCGGGCACCTGTAGTCCCAGCTACTGGGGAGGCTGAGGCAGGAGAATGGTGTGAACCCGGGAGGTGGAGCTTGCAGTGAGCCGAGATCGCAACACTACACTCCAGCCTGGGCGACAGCAAGACTCTGTCTCAAGAAAAAAAAAAAAAAAAAAAAAAAAAGCCAAATTCCATACTTAATATGTAACTGACAACCCACTGTGCCAACAGTGAGTGGCAGGTTCATTGTGGGCACTGCCTGGGATACCAAAAAGACCTCCTAGCTAGTTCTTTCAATTATGTCTACTCAATTTATTTTAAAAATCATTTCAATTAAAGTCTGAGAGTTTGAAAGAAATATTAAAATGAAAGCATCATAAACCAAATAGATCAGACAAATCCAGAGTTCCTCTCCTTTCTATCTACATTTTGGTATCTCTAATCTCTAATTAAAGAAGGGGATACGGGTTTGTTGTTTTGTGGATATTTAGAGCGCTTGTTGAGCTTTAGACATATAAATCCTTCAGCCTCTAGAATCAATATCTAGTCCATGAGTCAACTTTGACCGAGGCAGCTTTAATATACCGGTTAATTGTTAATGTTCTCAACACATGTAGTGTGATTGAGTAACAACTAATTTCTATATAATGTCTGTCTTGATCATTTATTAAGACCATAGTACTGACTTGCCCTCTGGGTTTCTATGAGGTTGAATTAGAGACATGTCTTGACCTTGTGGCCACTTAACCAGAGCTCTGACCTGGTCTAAGTTTACTAATCTCTTCCTGTGGCAGGGACACTAAGACCTCCCCTGGGTTCAATGATTCCTATAAGGACTCACAGGACTCACAATCATCATACAGTTATACTACCAGCTATCATTGATTATGGTACAAAGCAAGGATACAGTGTATCCAATGTATTATATTAAGATACAAAACAACGTCAGCAAAGGAAAAAGATGCCTGGATCATTCTGCCAATCATAGCTCATCCTCAATGAGCATCTAGAACAGGTATCAGTTATTAGCCATGGTGTGCTTCTATTTTGGGCAGCATTTTACAATTATTTCATTATAGTACTCTACCACTTACTACCCAGATGGTCTGCAAGAGGAAGTCTGTTCACCGTCTTTGATGTGGAAACACCGAGCATAAATTTCATCTGTTTGATGAAAGCATGGAATGTAGAAGGTGGCCTCATCTGAGCCTGGGTTCATTAGGCTTGTATGTGACTCCCTCTGTTTTCTGAGTCCTGTTGACTCTTCCTCTATCTTTTGCCATAGACCCACACCTGAGTCCTCACCATATCTTGCAGTTTAATCCACTGAAAAATGTGAAAAAGTAATAAAAATTGACCCAATTTCCATATTGAATATATCATAACAAGAAAATGAGAGAGAGAATGATATTCTGGAAAATATCTGAGAGAAGTAAAAACTGTAAGCAAAGGGGGTCAATGAAATTTTGTGGGCTTAGGTGTGTTCTAAAAAGATTGAAATGTAGTATGAATGCACAAAGTATGTTATGGCTAAGAGTTTTGTTCAGAAACAACAAATCTTTCTTGGCTATTTATTAGTATTAAAAACCATAAACAGATTGCCTAACCCCTCTGTGGTCAATTTCCTCCTCTGTTAACTGGGAATAACCATTTCTTGCTTAGAGTGTGGTGTGAGGAATAAGTGGGATCATATCTGCAAAACATCAAGTCCAGTGTCTAGTGCTTAATAAAAACCAATGTGCATCCAATGTGGGCATCATCATTTAATTTTACACAGACAAGAACAAATATAGCAGAAATATGCAACACCTGAAATGAAATAAATGTGAGCAGATAACAAGATAAGGTCAACTGTCATTTTCAAGTTTAACAACATAAAATATGAATGCATTGGTATGAAATTTGGAATAGTGTATATTTTATAAGATTTTATGTATCATCATTAAGGGGAAAGGAGCTAGAAATAAAACATTATGTGCATATAGCTCTGTATATGAAACCAAGACTATGGGAAAAGCTGTGTAAAAGAAAACATTGATTCTTTAATAAACAAAAGGAGGCCAAGAGAAATAAAGAAGTGCTCTAGGTTTGTAAGAGGTTGCTTTGGAATATTTAGATGTGAAATGTGCCAAAAAAGTGTCATGGATCCTGCTTTCACATTGATAAGAGGAACATGGGAAAGATAGATCCCTAGGGTATAGTCCAAAGCATTACAAATATAACATGTAATTTCAATGAAACGTCACCATTATCCACTCACTTATTCTTCAGAGGGTTGGTGTCTTTATAAAGAGAAAACAGCATGTGCTCTTTGAGAAGAGGAAAAAAAAAAAAAAAACAGGCATTTTTTAGTAATTGAAAGGAAACAAGGCTGAAATATAGAGAATGAGATTATATATGTGCAGTGTAAGCCATAATGCAGATTTTGGATTTTACTCCAAGTGGTATACAACATCCTAATAGTCTCCAAAATACTTCAGTATATGTTGATGGTGATTAATAAGACAGAGGTATTAGTGATTAATTGCTGCAAACAGCTGGTGTTTAATGGACTTTCTATTCTTAATAACTTTTTGCAATTAGTTTCAGATTGATATAACTTTTAACTTATGAATATGCAGGACTTTGCTATTTGGTTGAAAAGTAAATGATCCACTTCCAACTGCATTATACTCTTGAACCGAAAGGAATTATAGAAGAGGATATTTGTGGTAGACCAAGTAGATTAGGCACTCTCTGAAGTCCCTTAAAACAAATCACCCCTTGGTATTTTAGTAATTAGTTTTCTTTATATTTACTAGTTTGATTTTATTTATTATATTAACTTATTTTAAAGTAAAATTAAATTTCTTTTCTAAATTACACTATAAGAATTAGGTCCCTTGATGATTTATAACTCCTAGCACAATATCAAAGGTTGGCTAGGATGTCAACACTGCTGTAGAAAGTGTGCATTTGTACATCCATTTGAGAAACAAGTTAGCAGTGTTATAACACTACGAAAGTACCACAGAGATTATAAACACAAAATTCAGGTTATTAGTTACCTCCCAGGTGATGATTCATTCCCTATACCAGGGGTCATCATCCCCAGGCTGCAGGCCAGTAGCATTCCATGGTCTGTTAGGAAGTAAACTGCACAGCAGGAGGTGAGCAGAGGGTCAACAAGCATTACTTCCGAGCTCCACCTCCTGTCCGATCAGCTGTGGCATTACGTTATCGTAGGAGCACCAACCCTATTGTGAACTGCACGTGCAAGGGATCTAGGTTGTGTGCTACCGATGAGAATCTAATGACTGATCATCTGAGGTGGAACAGTTTCATCCAAAAGTTTCCTGCCCCACACCCCGTCAGTGGAAAAATTGTCTTCCATGAAACTAGTCCCTGGTGCCAAAAGGACCACCGCCCTATAGGCTTCAAAAGCAAGGTTTATTTCTTAAATTGATTGATTTCCCAGGAGTTTGCTTTGTCATTACTCTTTATGTCCTGTGTGTGTGTGCGCGCGCGCACACGCGCGTGTGTTTCATTTAACAGAAACCAAAAAATAATTTTAGGCCTGGGGCAGTGACTCACATCTGTAATCCCAGCACTTTGGGAGGCTGAGGCAGGCGGATCACTTGAGGTCGGGAGTTTGAGACCAGCCTGACCAACATAGAGAAATCCTGTGTCTTACTAAAAATACAATATTAGCTAGGTGTGGCAGTGCATGCCTGTAATCCCAGCTACTTGGGAGGCTGAGGCAAGACAATCAATCGCTTGACTGCAGGGGAGAGGCGGAGACTGCAGTGAACTGAGATCATGTCATTGCACTCCACTCTGGGCAACAAAAGTGAAACTGTCACACACACACACATGCAAACTTTTCATCAAAACCAGAAAAAAATATTTTTTGGAATGAAAATAATCACTATAAGCTAAAATTGTTTACATGTATGTTATTAAAAGGCAGTGCTTTTTTGTGATTTATGGTCAGCTTTTAAATTTGAAAGAAAAAAAGGAACAGTCAAAGCATTGTTACAAAGGTAAATCTATCTTCTATATAAACATAAGAAAAGGTTATTATTTAAATAAGAGAAAACATATTATTGGTATATTACAATGTCCCAAAAGTATATTATTTAAATAAAAGAAACACATCATTGATGTTTTGCAATTTCCCAAAAGTTTAAAAGGTAACCTGAGCCGCAATAACAATTTTAAAAGTTTATTTGAGCAAACAATTCAGAAATCAAGCAGCTTGAACCAGAAGTTGTCTGGGAGCTCTGCTGACAAAATACAAGGGTAATAATTTAATAGGATGAACACAGAAGTAAAGCAAAAAAAAAAAAAAAAAAAAAAAAATTGATTGGTTACAAATATATAGTTGCTTTATTTAGTCTATCCCATTGGAAAGTCCCTGGTTATACAGTTATAAGTTTGTTGGCTATTTCTGATTGGCTGAGCTAAAGTTCTAGTTCTAGTTTTCTTTAATATTGGCATTTATAAGAAATAGATAAATTTAAATTTCACTTATGTTTTCAAATCAAGCAATGTTGAAGTCATTCATGATGTTTAACTGGTTTTGTCGGTTCATGGATTCTTTAGGCCTGGACTTAATTTTAATCATTCCCCCATTTTGATCATGCTGGGAGCATGATCAAACAGTATAGCTTTACTCTTTGTTCCCACTATTGACATAATCACTAGATCAGAGTGATGTAGATGCTGTTATTATCAATAGTTGCTTTGGGATGTAAAGTCACATGGCCATCATTTTTCAAAATTACATAGTCATTGTAGGCTTGACTAGTCAAGCTGTTGGGTCCTTCAACCTTTCGAATCCTGATGGCAATCATTTGATGTGCGAGTGGCTGTTTTTAAAGCATTGAAAACCCTTGAAAGGGTACAACACAGTAGAGAGATAAATACAATAAATATAGGAGAAAAATAGCCAAAGATTGAAAAATTCCCCGGAGCAGAAATTGCCGGTGCCAATATTTAACCAATTAAATAAATCAATGGAGAAGGTAACACCTGTTTGATAAAAGCCATACTTGTTCTTCAAGATCCTTTAAATTTAGGGAAAGAATTTCTAACTTATTATCATAGAACATCTTTTATCAATAGAAGCATATGTTTGTCCTTTTTATGCTGTTAAGGTATTAGGAACTTTTCAATTTTGGAGTAAGATTCTATTTCTTGAAGAGAATTTAGGGTATCATGCTATGAAAACAAAATAAAAAGGTTAATATTTTGAGCAAATTATGATCTTATTTTTCAGTCCAGAGGACAGCTAGTAAAGAATAAATCCAGATGTGAGTTTGAAGACTATTTAGATTGTAGGGTGAGGATGGCAATTAAAATCTGAAAGATTTTCTTGATTTGCAGTTTGAATGCCTCTGGTTATACCATCAGGTTTCTGGTGAACTCTCTGAGTGACCATATACCAGCAGGCATGAAGGTCTTCAATACATAAACTGTGGTAGTGATTTTTCTAAAGTTTAAAATCTTCCAATTTCAGCTTGCAGAACTTGAGAAAAGAAAACTTTAGTTTTTCATGAAACTAGAAGAATTCAGGATTCAATCCAGTTTATAGGAAGCTAACAAAACTTCAAAGAAAATTAACAGGACTAACATTTTATAATGGATACACTATAGTTTTCTATTGAAATATAATCTTCATTATAATCACTCTCATTTTTACCAAAAGTAGTTACAGTTAATTTTTAAAATAAGTCTAATTTCATTTAACTGGATCTAATTGTCTATATAAGTAGAGGAAGAACAGTAATTCTATGCATATTTTAAAACATGCTATTTTACTTAGCACTTTGGTAATATCCAAGTAGCTTCGTTTTGCATCAGTCAACATTACCTTTTTCAACCTATCTGGTAATGAGATGTCTCAGATTAGAGCTTAAATACTTCTCTAGATAAGGAAGTCAAGTTAAGGAGTTGCCCAATTATTTCCTATGACAAGGAGAATAGATTCTTATTGACCCTATTCTAATACCCACATTGCAAAAAAAAAAAAAAAAAATTGGTAAGCGTTTCATATTCTGAAGCTATCAGAGATAGAGGAAAAAATATTCCATTTTAATTTATAAAAATATATTTTATCAAATGTCTGTAAGTTATAGGTAACTTAAGAGAAAAAGTGTTCCTTAAAATGGAAAAATAAGACAGAGAATAAGCAATGTTTCAAATAAAAGTTTTTAAAATTATAATTATCCATCAGCTAATTTAGTACCATGTAATTTCAGTTTGCTTAATATTGGGTTAGTTCTACAAATCCATTGGTTTTCCGTTAGAGTTCTGAAAATTTTTACCCAGCCTGGTAGTATGATGTTAAAGTTACCAGAAACTTGTTCTTACCAGTTTTTTAAAATGTATATCTTGCAATTTGGTATCATAACTGCTTTCAAAGCTTTCAGAAAAGCATAAAAATAAAACAATAAATGTCTGTTCATGACAAAAGACTTAAAGTGACCCTTGTTAAAGATATGATGAGAGTTTGGTATGATGGTATTGACAAGAAAATTTCATTGTTTTTGTGGCATACAGCAATTTAAGATAATAATTGGATTTACTACTGATAACATTATACCAGGATATAGGAATCTCTAGAAATTTCATATAATTTCTGGAACAACCATATCAATAATATATGTACATTAAAGAAGGTTTAGCATCAATCACTTATTTGACAATGCCTCCCATGAAATTTAATATATCCAATAAGCCTAATTAGTTTAACATCTTTCTTTTTATAAGAAAAGTAAAAACCTTTTGAGATATTTCAGGGAACATTCTGCCTTCCAGAAATCTGCAAAGCTAATTTGAAGTCAACAAGACTTAGAATTTCATTTTGGGAAGCTGTCAAAATGTCAAAAGTTTAAAACAATTAAATAGAATTACAGGACATTGTGGAATAAAACCTAAGTGACAAAGATTTTAAGGGCAAATTCAAGATGTTACACAGTTGTAGAAAACAAAAAACAGCTCTTTTAATATTGAAAAGACTCACTTTTCTTAAATAATAAAAAACAAATAAAAGACAACATAAAACCCATGAAAGTATCCTAATGAAACACAAAATCTTTGTTTTCTATGTCAATTACCTAAAATATAAAGAAAAAATTTCATTGTAAACAGTGCTGCAATAAATATACATGTGCTACCCAAAAGAATATAAATTAATCTACTGTAAAGACACATGCACATGTATGTTTATTGCAGCACTATTTACAATGACCTTTTTTTCTTTCCAGTTTAAGTAAACAAAGCACACACCAGGGCCTGTTAGGGGATAGGGGGAGAGGGGAGGGAACTTAGAGGATGGATCAATAGGTGCAGCAAACCTCCATGGCACACGTATACGTGTGTAACAAACCTGCATGTTCTGTACATGTATCCTGTTGTTTATTTTTTTTCTTAGAAGAAATAAAAAAAAGGAAAAGAAAAACATTCATGATCAAGAACAAATATTCCAAGAAAACTTGGTTCATGTAACAAAAAGAAAACCCAATTCTGGCTTTGTTTCAGTACATTACTGAGAGTATTATTTTTTTGAATTATAAATAAAATCTATCTAATCTTAGTAATTTGACCATACATAAAATTCCTCCTTTCCAGACCTTCAAAACCTTTTTGTATCTCTTCTGTTTTGGCCTTAGGCTTCTCTTCTTTTATATTATTGAACAATTAGTCATCTTGCTTTAAGACAAAATGACTTCTTTGAACTTAATATAAACATATATTTTGTATACTCTTTTTATTAAAAATACATCCCATGTTCTATACATGTATATTTTTTGTTTGTTTGTTTGTTTGTTTGAGACGCAGTCTCACTCTGTCACCAGGCTGGAGTGCAGTGGCCTGATCTTGGCTCATTGCAACCTCCATCTTCCATGTTCAAGCGATTCTCCTGCCTCAGCCTCCCGAGTAGCTGGGACTACTGGCGCCTGCCATCATGCCTGGCTAATTTTTGCATTTTAGTAGAGACGGGGTATCACCATGTTGGCCAGGATGGTCTCCATCTCTTGACCTCATGATCCGCCCACCTCGGCTTCACAAAGTGCTGGGACTACAGGCGTTAGCCACTGCACCTGGCCCTTTATACATTTTTTAATACAGTTGCTTCCTTTAAATTTTACTATTTCTCATAGTTTTAATTACACATGTTAATTTAAAATCCTCAACTCTCAGTAACCTTAATATCTAATGAAAATTAGGAAGTACATAATTTCGGAGTTTTAAAATAACATATGATTCCTATAGCATAAGACATGTTTACCAGTGGACCCAAATATCACTAGTCTCTCTTCAGTAAGAAGCCAACAATAGGTAACCTTAAACTTATTTTCAGCAATTAATATTTTTAGCTTATTTGGATATAATCTAGATATTTAATGAGTAGCTATCATTTAACTTGGTATACTTACAAGGTTTTAATTTACAAAAAAAAGATTTTGAAAACTATTTTCAGGCAGCCATTTATAATATTGAACCAAGTTGTCATCTCAGGTTTGCTTGCTTTCTCTCTCTTTCCTTCCTTCCTTCCTTCCTTCCTTCCTTCCTTCCTTCCTTCCTTCCTTCCTTCCTTCCTTCCTTCCTTCCTTCCCTTTTCTTTATCTATCTCTTTCTTTCCCTTCTTTCTTTCTTTCTTTCTTTCTTTCTTTCTTTCTTTCTTTCTTTCTTTCTTTCTTTCTTTCTTTCTTTCTTTCTTTCTTTCTCTTTCTTTCTTTCTTTTCTTTCTTTCTCTTTCTCTCTTTCTCTTTCTTTCTTTCTTTCTCTCTTTCTTTCTTTCTTTCTTTCTTTCTTTCTTTCTTTCT